>NC_045478.1:17103219-17143445 GCF_009650955.1 Corvus moneduloides
AGATCATCACTCCTAAAAGACAGAGTGAAGAAATCATTGCAAGATTTCTATGAGTTTTTCTTTTTGAGAATCCATACATTTAACTCCATGCCTAGTAAGGATGTGCAAAGACAGGATTAAGTCATGCTGCTGCAGGACATGAATGTATTCTGCTATCATGGTTCTGATCAGCTGGGCTGGATGTCTGAGGCAACACTTCTCTACAACTTATGGTTCATTTTTGATATTATTTTAGGTAGTGCTAGTAGTCACCTGGAAATTTTGAAGTTCTTAGGGTCTCTACCTTACTAACACTCCATTTTTGACTCAAACCTTTGCCGTGGGAGTTTTGAGCATTAGTCTTCATCTGAGCTTTGAAGGAACACTTAGAGCAAGATCCCATCTGAAAATTATGCTGGTAAGTCTTCTTTTTGAAAACCTTAAAAAGCCCTTATGCCTCTGCACAAGGAACTGAAACTCTTACTTTAGAGCTGTTTCAGACAGTGCCTGAAATTTAAGCTTAAAATTTAGGTACCTAAAATGAGCAGATTGCATTCATATTCTCCAGGCCTTTCTCCAAACATGTGTTTGCAGATGTGTTAACTGCAGTGGATATGACTTTCTTCTGTTTGGCTAAAGTTTTCCCTTGGGTTGGCTCATGAACATTATTCCTGATGACAGCAGGGTGCTGTGAAGAGCACTGTTGGGCAGGATGGAAATGAAATGATCATCAGTGGGAACATCTACTTTTCTCCTGGCATGACTTACAGCACAAAGCATGGGGCTATGAAAAGAAGATCCAGTCATGCTTTCATCAGTTGCAGAATGGTGGAGTGGCCAAATCACACAACTCTGAGCATAATTTAGATGCCAAAGCTTCAAATACCATGTGAATTACTGTGATCTGCAATTCTCTGTATCATATACTCAGGGGCAGAAGTTTCTACCCAGGTTGGATTCTGGAAGCCGATGGAGTCTGTAGACAGTTCACACAACCCACACTGGAGTAGCTGATGGACTGTAGCCTTTATGAAGGACTGATGTTGGAGAAGTTTGTGGAGAACTGTTTTCCATGGGACGGACCCCACAGTGGGTCAGTGGAAGAGTGTGGGGAGTCCTGCCCCTGAGGAGGAAGCAGTGGCAGAGACAATGTGTGATGAAATGACCACAGGCTCCATTTCCCAATCCCTGCACCACTGGCAGGGTGGAAGTACAGAAAATTAGGAGTGAAGTTGAGCTGAGGAAGAAGGGAGGTGTGGGAAGAAAGGTGTTTTTAAGATTTTGTTTCTATCATTACCATATTCTGATTTTACTGGTAATAAATTAAATTAATTTCCCCAGGGGAATCTGTTTTGCCCATGCTGGTCACTGTTAAGTGATCTCTCCCTGCCCTTATCTTGACCCACAAGCCATGCATTATACTTTCTCTCCCCTGCCCAGCTGAGTAACAGCGACAGAATGACTTTAGTGGACGCCTGGCATCCAGTCAAGGTCAACCCACCACAGCCACAGAGCTTAGTATTGCTTGCTATATGATTTGGGATAGCTTCTGTATTGAAAAGTATGATAATCTTAATGGAGCATGACATTCCTGGTGAATTTCACTGTTTGTATCAGTAAGGGTTTGATACTTTTCTGTTTTAATTTTAATATTTTAATATATGTGTGAGAAAATTGGAGTCATGGACTGCCATTTTACTTCCTGACATGCACCACTTGCCTGTGAGTGATCTGGCTTTAAAAAGGGAAGCAAAGCTATGTGTTTTGCTTGTGTAGGAAAAATTTTGTTACTAAATGTACCTTTGCAGTCCCATTTGATATGCCCAAGATGCCTGAGACATCCATGTGGGACTAGCAGATCCCACAGAAGATGTATAGAAGACAGACAGCTGAAGTCTGGGCAGGATTGTGTGAGGTACTAAAGGAAACAGAATCACACGGATCATTCTGGTCCGCTGAAAAAAAAGACTGAGGCAAGCACAAAAACTGCACTGCTGAAAACTGTGAAAAATAGTAACAGAAAGTTGTATTTTCTCCCTTTAAGTTATGGAAAGGAAAAATTCAGCCAGAATCTTTATAAAATCCTGCAATGCAAATGATCAAAGGTTTTATTCATACAAGCACTCTCATGCTTAATTTTTAAACCCATTTGGAGTCATCGTCTCATCAAGTTAAGCCCATGTACAGGGATTGCCAAGATCACTGTCTTTTCCTGCTGTAACTGATGACAGCAGGGTTCCATTTGCGTGTACTAGCCCACTGTTGCCTGTCTAAATGGATGTGATTGTCAAATCTCTGTTCATAGTGTTTTTAAAGCTGCAGTGAACATTTCTGCAGGCACATGCACAATTGTGTGCTTACTGGTGAGGTCAGACTCTTTATAATGTGATCCTAGAGCTGAGCAGAGAGGGGTGAATAAAAGGAGAGGTATAGACAGGGAAAACTGGGTCTAGTAATATAATAATAGAACAACTGAGTCTTGATTTCTACAGCCTTCCTTTCAGCACCCATATATGCCTTTTTCCAACTGGAAAAAAGTCATTACCTCGTTTCAGAATTCATCATATCTTATGGGATAACAACCCATGACAACTGTTGGAAAGTAAAACTGGCTCAAATGATGGTTCCTTGAATTTTAGAGCCTTTGTACTGAATTGTATTTTGCCTCACCTACATGATGCAGTGCTGAAGAGGTTAAACAAAAGTTGCCCCTTTTTCAAAACTGTTAATTAAAAATGCAAAACCCAAAGAAATCACAGCTGGATAAATAAAAACAGCCCAGATGGTATAGCAACAAACTTCTGGCAGGTCTTGAAGCAGACAGTATTCCTGCATATTTTATTTCCTAGTGCAGGCTATTACCAGACCACACCAGTGATGGCTTGGGCAGCGTATCAGAATGGGGGACACTCAGGCTGTCCTGGTGCTAAAGGCAGCACAGCTTCAGAAACACCTGACTACATACCTGGTGTTTGTTCATTGCACAGAACAAGTCCCCAGATTCCTGCTGTAAGTCAATTGTATGTCTCATCAGTGAGAGCAAATTGCTTTTGGTGATGCTCTTTCAAGTGTGCACGTAGGCAAAGTTCTACCTTTAGTATGTCCATGTGTTATCAAATCCAGTGATACCCTGCTGTGTGTTTGTCAGCTTGATCTGAAATGGACTCTGACAGGGAATGTAAACCTAGTTTGATAGCTTTAGATTGTGTTCATGTGTGCAGAATTCCAGCAAGTTCCAAATCAGGTTGCATTAACTTTTGAAAAGAAGCTGGGTAGCACCAATTCTCCACAGATATGTCTGGCCAACTCCTCATATCCTATAGAGTGGGTCTGCATAGGTACAGGAGGGGAGAAATGGGGAGGTGTTGTTACAGCTGTTGCTTCCTTGGGCTGCTAGCTTCAAGAAACTCTAGACATTCAATATCTAAGAATATCTGGACAGAGTTTTTAGGACAAAAAGAAGTCATATCTGGATAACATGGACATGTGGTGACCAAGACCAGGCTCAGGGCAGTAGGAATAACATCCATAGTTACTTTATATATAATGTATTTTTAAGAGCCTTTCTCCTTAATTTGTTAGTCCTAAGAAATCATTCAACTTATCTCAATTGGTTTTCCAGCTCCCTGGTAAGAAAATAAGTTCCAGAGGAAGTGGAATAGATGCTACATGGACTAACATCTCAGAATTAAACAATTGGGAAAGACAAAATGTATGTTAGAGGTATGAGAGAGAGAGAGTAATTGGGTAAGGTTAGATTATCAGAAAGTGTACAAGGATATAAATTAAAAATAAGCACTTCTAGAATGATCATTATTCATCTTCTGAGTGGTCTACAGCGTCGGCTTGCATTTTGTCTTTTCGAATGCAGTCTGCTCTTAGTACATGTGGCAAACCCAGTGCTAAACTCCACCAAGCCATTGTGCTTGTTACATGCCACACAAGCGATGCAAAAGCAGGGTTGGAAATGTACAGTTTGTTGTTCTTATTGTTGGAGCTGTGGGTTGGGTTCTGCTCTCAGACCAGCCCTACTTCAGTGCATGGTTATGGCTTGGAGCCCCTTCCAATGGCTTCCTACAGCTGGGTTTCTCTGCAGGCTAGAAGGTTTATCCTCCTGTAATGGGGAACAGAGTGACCTGGACTTGAGGCTATTTCTCTAGCCTTTGTGCAGTCCTTCATAGCCTTCATTTACATTTGGCATTATGTTGAAAATCAGACTCTTTTATTGCCATATAAACTTTAAACATGTGGATATATCCACTGCAGTAACTCTCCTTAAGATGCATAAGAGGCAGGAAACAATGGATTGCTTTTGGTCATGAGGCACAATGAATATTTAGGCTTTATAATTAAATAAAGCTTTTGGTGAAGGAAAAGGTCCTGAAAGGCAACATGGCTGTTTCAGCCACAAACTTTATTATTGCTACAGCACAAATTAATGACATCCATTTTGTCTAGGAGCTCTGGGATGGCCTTATTCCAAACATGGTCTCCTGAGTGATTTGGATTAGACTTTGACTTCATGGCCAGATTTTCATGCAATGCAAGTTGTTGTTTTTCTCCTTCTTTTTGTAATAATATATGTGCTGCTCTGGCAGATGTTTTATTTTCACAATTTTTTTTCAAAATCAACACTACTGAGTGATACTGAGATGCTTTGATGGTGTAATCCTGACTGAAAAAGCCTTCTGGCACACTGGATAAAGACTCGTGATATGCATGCTGCTGTGCTACAATAGATATACCACTGCTCAACCTCCTGTTCAGGTTGAGCCCCCACATACTTTTCTCACATCTTCTCCCGAGCCTCCCATATGGTTTTGGGAGCTGCTGAGCTTCATGGGCTGACTCCCACCTTCTGTGGGGCAAACGCAGCAGATTGAAGATCCTACTCACACACAGACCCACCCCCCAAGCACGAGCACGAACAGAGACAAACCTGCATTTCAAAAAAAAGAAAAAGCAGCTGGCAAGGACATGACAGAATTCTTCCTTCAATAGATTTACTCCTGCTTTTTTTTCCACCCACCCTTTTCTCTTTGGTTGCTTGTTGCTGGATCATTTCCTGCTCCAGGTGGTGTTTCCTTCTATGAGGAGAATTCGAAGACTGGAGTGCCAGCACCCTCACTCCCTCAAGTAATAGCCTACTCAACGTGCAAACATCTGTGTTACTGCCTGTATAGTTAATAGGCTTGAGTGGAATTTCCATTCTCCGGTAGATAGCTTGGTCGGATTGAATACTCATCCTGAAAGGGAATATTTACTCTACCTTAATCCAGTAGGGACAGGACTCTCAGCGAGAAGCAGGTGACTTATGTGGTTTAACTAGACATTAATTCCCATGGCAGTGATGACAATGATTCCTCTCTGGACTGGAAAACAATAGAGACTAGACTCAGTATTGAGATTAATCTTGGTCTGAGGTAGAGAACAATGACTTATCACTCACTGCAGATTGAACATGGATTTCTAATTAAGCTGTAGTTAATGACTGAATTTTCATTGCAGTCTGTATGTTTTAATTGCACATGTATTTTATATATATGTGTATAACAACATACTAGTCTGAGGTATTTCATTATTTCTCTTTTCTTTTCCTATCCTTTACTTTTTGCTTTGGTCCTAACTCCGTTTACTGGTATTTGGTTTTTCCTACTGGAATCATATTGATTTTCTCAAGAAATGTATAACAGCATGCACATAGTTCACTGCTAAAGGGATTTGTCAATGGATATAAAAAAGGTGGAAAAGATTTTGCAGGCTTTTTCAAATGTAGATAAGAATCGCCTGAATGACAGGGTTGAAAAATAGTCAGAGCCCTCAACAGAGGAAAGCTGGTCCTGATCTCCTGAGCCAGGAGGCAGGGGTGAAGGGCTGTGGTTTTTTACCTGGACAAAAAGCTGGCACTCAGTTTGCCACTGCTCTTAGCTCCTTCTATCACCCTATCAATAAGTTAGTGTGTTTTACCACTTAAGAAGATCTATAGCTGCTACGAAATTTTCACTGTTTCTATAAATATATGAGTGATGGAAACTGCTGCCTGTATTTGCTACCTCGCAAATCTGAGCAGAGAGTTAAATTCATAAGAAAGGGATCAGGTTGGTGCTGAACACTCATGGTTTCATTTGAAACAAATATAGCTGAAGGAAACAAAGAACTTTCAGGAGACTTTCAGCACCTTGTAGTATAGAGCCTTTAATGAACTTACAGTGTGAAGAAGTACAGCCAAAGAGATGGGACAGTTTAGGTTTAGCAAGGGTAGTGCAATTAAAACTCTAAGACAAACTAGATTTATTCTATTTTTTTGTATATGTTCTTCACAGGTCACACAAAAACATTTTCACAGTAACTAGAAATTGGTCTGCATAGTTCAAATATATTCAAAGCCACATTTCACACATCATCATTGGTAAGAAGTCAGAACAGATTGTGTTTATTCCTGTTATTTGCCTTCAGTTTGTCCAGATGAACTCTACAGGTAAATCTTACTCATTTTCAAAGATCTATGAGTCACTGGAAATCATAGACTAATTCTCACCCTGACTTGCACATCATGCAGCCTCTTTAATTTATGAACACTGCAGAAGAGGAGGATAGCTTCTGGACTGGCTCCTTTTTGTGAGCCCTCTGACGACTCAATTTCAGCCTTGCAATGAATATAAAGTATCTACCTGTCAAGGTATATAGAGACTGAAGTCATAGCAAAGTTTGGCTTGTGAATGCCTCGAGCTGCTATTTTTTTCACCAGAATTTAGCTTTTCCTTGTATCAACAAAAATAAGTTTAATAAAATTTACTTCTGACTAACCCTGAACTGAAGCAAAAGCTGGTTATGCCTTCAAGTCTGCAAAACAATGTCAGTACAGTTGCCCCCTTTAAAAGAGGTTTTTGCCATCAATCAGCGGTTGCATGGGCCTGAGGAGCCACTGTGCAGTCCCAGAGAAGTCGAGGACTTATTATATTTCTCAGGCATGGTCAGGTCCATGGTCAGATTTCAGTTCCATGCCTGACAAATTATTAAGATACAATACTTCATTTTCCATAATGCAATCTTTGCCATCACTGGCAAATATGATTAAAAGTGCACTCATATGGTTCTTACTAAGAAAAATTATCACATTAATCTGTTACTCTGCCTATATTTGAAATTGTTTACTTATTTTCTTTTGTGTGAGTCACCCTCTATTTTACAAAATGGACAGGAGACATAAAAGTGGTCTGGTGAGCAGTGGCAGAAATCATACTGTGAAAAAGCTGTCTGTGAGAGGGCTCAGTGCATGTAGAGATAAGCTCAAGTCCCACAGTGAGGATATGAGCTGAGATTGGAGGATGAGGAGAACACAGCTTGAGAAAACACTTCATTAGCCATGAATAATGAATGAAGACACTGGACAAAACTGAGTGCAGTGTTTAAAAGAAAAAAAAAAAAGAGCTGAACTGTCAGTACCTTGTGGTATTTTTAAAGAGCAAAACCATGTGCAGAGCTGCAGTAGCGACCCAACACCAGCTAATTCCCCTGCTAACCAGCAGCTCAGATACTTTCCTTCTCCAAGCTTACAAGGGATTGACTCCCTAAAGATGAATAGCATAGTGTGGGGCAGATAACTAAAGATTTGTTTTTCACTGACTTTCTGAGGTCCTAACATATTTTAAAAAACACCAGAAACTTGAAGGGATAAGATCATTATGTAATTCTACAGTGGAACTCTTAACAACTTTGGAGCTGTGGTACAGCTAAATAATTGTGCAGAGTTTTTATCGCTAGCTACAGTAATGTAAGTATATATAAGCATATATATAGATATATACATAGGGATATATAGATAGATAGGTAGATACATAGAGATATGTATAATATAAGCAGTAAGATCATTCCCAGATCCTACTTGAATGTGTTTTCATAGACTGTCAAAGACTATAGAGAGTATGCAAGACTTGTTTAAGGATTTCAGGTATAAAGGAAGCAATCATAAGGGCAATTGATGGAAATAATTTTATTTTCATTTTCTTAGTTTGTTGTCTTACCTACAAAATAAATTTTCCCACCTGATATGAATGGGATTAACTAAAATGTGGGGTTTTAAAAATTGTTATTGAGGGTGCATTTTAGAGCTCGTGGTTCAGTTGCAAGGTAGACGTCAGCCTTTGTGAGACTGTACGGGGTAATATTTATCTCACTGATACTTATTGTGGGACATAGGACATGACAGGAACTTTGAGTACTTAATAAGAGATGTAATGAAATGAAACTCACATCACCCTTTGAAATGCTGTAGAGTAACATTAATGCTCCTTAGTTAGCCCTTTATCTTATGTTGATGCCTAAGCCATTAGAGTAAAATCTGATTGTCTTACATGCCTTATAAATAAAAGGAAAAATAACTTAATCTAGTAAAAAAAAAAAAAAGGAAAATAAGAGCATAGAGGTCAAAAATCTTTTGAAAGCCCTGATTCTTGTAAGTACACTTAGTGCGGTACAGACAGGGTAGATGTGAATTATTTATGGGCTGATGGTGCAGGATGGCATGTCATTTCACACACCATCAGGCTCAGAAAAATACCCCTAATTAAACGAAAAAAAAGCAAAGCAAACCATGCCATTAATAAAAACCAAACAACAGACAATTTGAAAAGTCTGTGCTGAAATCTGCAAAAGACCATTCAAATTAAAGGATGGAAGTCTGTGTCCTTCATGTGTCCCATTATTCAGCATAAGTCAATACACATGCTGAGGAAGGTATAGAAATAGCAAACTGATGGACAGGAATGTGGAACAGGGGTTTGGGGACAGGATATCCATAAAGATCTGCCTAAGCAGGAGAGTCTTTAGATGCTAGAGTGGTGTGTTCCTCTTGAGGCAATACAGAGCACCTAAAGGTAGTTTCCAGATGGAAACCTGAAATTGTCTTCTGGAGGCACAAACCTGTCATTCT
The DNA here is from genome assembly GCF_009650955.1 of Corvus moneduloides. Taxonomy (NCBI): domain Eukaryota; kingdom Metazoa; phylum Chordata; class Aves; order Passeriformes; family Corvidae; genus Corvus; species Corvus moneduloides. Next base: position 17,112,131 of record NC_045478.1, read on the forward strand.
CCAAGGAGAAATGAGAGGACCTACCCCAGTGACCCTAGGCTTTGGGAATGCCTGCAACGCAACCTAATCACATCTGCAAGGACTGTGCCTCACTTTGAAACCAGTTTTAAATGACATTAATAAACTAACTCAAATCCAAAAAAATTAAATAAAATCACTGTGTGTCATGCAGCTCATATTATAAAGAATGAAGCTGCAGAGGACCCATATCCTCATATTTTTAGGTTGCCTATTGAGCTGTTTTATTATTTGCTTGGTTGATAGCACTGCCTTTTACCAGCCTTTTTTAACCTTTTGCATACCAAGAACCCATGTCAAGTTGTTTAACCTTTGGGCACGTTCTCTAAACTGGGTGTCTTCTGTCCTCTTTTGGAAAGAATTTTGGAGGAAATTTAAGAAAAACTAGTTGAGTCTTGGTGAACTTTTCTAAAATGCATTACCTCAGAAAATACCCTTCTTGTAGGCAGCAGTGTTTGGGCAGGGCTCAACTTCCATGACATGTCAGAAAATATTTTGTTTGGCCACACCCTGGCACCACCTTTGCAAAGCTGCAGTTCACTCATTCTCGGCGGACAATTTTGATTAAGCATCTTCCAGCACAGAGTGGGCACCATCCCAGGTTTTCCCCAAGGGTGCATTTCTGGACTGCCACTGAACGGGATGTATCCTATCCAGAACTGTAGAAGTAAATATGGAGCAGGGAGTTTCCTCTCTTCGGTGCTCATCAGTTGCTGATGTAATAATAAATAAAATAATCCAGGATATGCCCTTTATCTGAGAGGACAGACACCTGAAGTTAACAGTGTATTCCCATGGGCTTTTATAATGTTATGCAGTGCTGCATGGCTGTGCTGCTCTTTAGCATTCCCAACCCAACCACAGAAGTGTTCACCCTGAAGGCAGCTCTTTGCAGTAGGGTCTGGTCTTAAGTTCTTCTAAGTAAGTGCAGAGCCACTGCCTTCAAGAGTGTTGCTTCATCTAAGATTTATGCAACCATTATGGCTTCTCCCTCTTCTCTCCATCACATTGTTCTTTGCATAAATGTCATATATGAAATTCACTGGCAGTTAAAGAGCTGTTCTCTTGTCCCTTTGAGTTTCATTTAAGGAAATCTTATGAACAAACAGTAGAAGAGAATGGAACTTGTTTATTTTGCTAGGTTTGTTTAATATCACATGCATTTTATATATGAAGCAGTAAATATCCATCCTTATTCAAAGAGCAACTTTTCTGTTAAAAATGAAATATTTGATTTTTAGCACTAAGCCTTTTCAAAAAATCCAAATATTAAAGTTTTAATTTGATATTTTTTGATGTAGAACTTTGATATTGTTTTACCATTAAAATATCCATGATATAATAATGTACTGTAAGCGCTCTTAATAGAATTTTCATTGGAAACCTCTTTTTTTTTCAGCAGAATTGTTCACAAAAATGCTGACTAAAGCCTGGGCACATCACAGATATCTCATGCTCTGATATTGAGCTACTTTTCTTTTTTTCTGGATCATTTTACTGACCATGGGGAAAAAAAAAAAACAAAGGAAAAAATCTGCAGCTTAACACCTCTTGTAGCAGAAGTAAAGTACCTTCCCATTCCTAGGATAGGAGGGAAATCTCATGTAGTGCTCTTAAATTCGTGAAGAACTCTTGAAGACCTACTGATATTTAAACTATCAGTTTGTTCTAACTTCTGTCTCTGATACCTTGTTTTCTGAAGAATCCACCTTTGTCATCATGAAGTATCCCTATGGTAAATATCTCGCCATCACCCTTTGTGGTGAATGGATAAAACAAAATAGTTTAAGTGCTCTACTCTGACCTTATCTTTCTGCATTTCTGTTTTATGTTCAAAGTGATTTACTGGTTCTACTGACTTTATTAAAAAATAATTGTTTTCTCCTTCATGATTTCGTTTGCTTAATTGTAACGGAAACCTTTTCCTCACTATACTGAAGAACTCACACTTCTTCAAACAAACAGGTGCTACCAGGGATGATCAGTCACCTTCTTGAATGACAGTGTATGAAAGTCCAAAGATGTTGATTACTTTTTTTTCCTTGTCACTTAGTCAGTGTAAGCACTTTTTTAGTCACATTTTCTACTCCTGATGAGGTGTTGCTCACTGACGTGTTACAATTTGGTAACATCGTTCTTCACTTTGTGTTATTTTTATTTATGCATCTTTTAACTAATTACAGTTTAAATACATAGTCTGGATGGAGAGGAGGAAATTTCTTTAAGAAGTCTCAGAATTGCAGAACTAAGCAGGATGGAAGGAACCTCCAGGGGTTTCTAGTTTAACCACATGCTCAAAGCAGGTCTTTCAGGGCATTCCCCTGTCACGTTTTGATTATATCCGAGGTCAAAGATTCCTCAGCTTTTCTAAGTTTCTGTTCCAGTATTTAGTCACCTTCAGAGTTAAAAATCTTCTCAGGTATTGCATTGAAGGTTGTGCCTGTTGATTCTCATCCCTCAGCAGCACTTGACACTTTGTTTACAGACAAACCAGCTCAGGTACTTGCAGAATCAAAAAAGAATCAAATTATGTGATGCATTTGAGAGCAAGCAACCATCTTCTTACAAACATCCTGAGTCTCATTTCAGACTGAATTAACCTATGATCCTGGGCTGAGTACTTTCCAGTGCTACCATTCCTGTATTAATATTGTATCAGGCCATTAATTTCAGGCCATGAGATCATGATCTGCCAGAAATAATTCCTTGCTGGAATTGGGCACTTATTTTACCTAAAATATTCCCTATTTAAGCAAGTAAATAGGTGGTTAATATCCAATCCATTAACACAATTAAAAATTCGTATATATTAGCTGGGTTTTAGATAACTATATGATTCTTGATGTTGACTTCCAAATTCTTTCCATTTAATTGTATGAACTGTTCTCTTACAAAAGGAAATAATTTTCTCTGTGTCTTGGAAATTTTGCTTTGCAATTTCTGAGTAGCGGAGGAAAAAAAGACGGAGAGATAATATCTCTGGGAGGCAGTTAGTAACCACAGGACATTTCTCCTGAAGGAATCATGAAGAATGGACAATAGCTACTTTGAAATGCATCTCACCAAAGGAACTGTTCTAAGAAACACTGGGCTTGGCTTAGATCAGTACTGGAAGAAAAACCAAAAAACATCCAAACAAAATCCAATTAAAACCAACAAAAAACCCCAAACAAAACACCAAAACCAAACCAAACCAAAAAAACAAGCCCAACAAAAATGTGTTCCAGAACAAAACCCAGAAAAAAAAGACATTAAGGAATCATGGAAGTAAAAATTAATGTGTGGGAGCCAGAATATGCACAGTCCGTGTGTGGGTGGACAAGCAAGTGTGGATATGCCAACAAGAAAAAGGCTGACATATCCTATTCTGTAAACTTAAGATATAAACAAACTTTCTGAGGTCTGTTGAGGCTTAGCTGCTCTGACCTTGCTCTTACCAAGTGGTGTGGCTAAAAGGGTAATATTTGTGGTTTCCTGTTCCTGTAAAGAGAAAAGAGAAACATGCTCTTACTGTAGCTCAGTTAATACTCAATGGATATTTCCACTCTTTTTACCATTATGATCAATGGAAGAAAAATGCTAGCAGGATCCTGCTGACTATTGTGAGATTTCATTTTAGGAGAAGTGTTTTTTATTGTGCTCCACAATCAAGAATCTGATCAACTCCATGAACTCTGACCTTCTACTTTCTACCTAGGCAATATCCCCTTCCTCAAGCTCTATGCATTGTCCCATCCCTCCTCTCCATGTGCCTCAGTTCCAACATGCACTCAACCCTCCCTTTTCCAGCTTTTCCTTTTGAGCCTGGTTCATTTTAAAGAACCATTGGATTAATTTCTGCTGAGATCATCTGTCACCTCCTTCCCTCTGACAAGAATTCAGTGAATTCTGGGACCATCTCCAACTGCTTATCTAGGAAATAAAACAATTAAGGGCTGCTTCAACCCTATGGGGTGGTGCAATTTCTTCAGATCTATTCCTGCTCTCCATCCAGAATAAAGAGCTGAAGTTCCACAGAGCAGCTTCTTAGCCCACCACCAGAAAACCTGGAGGAGACAGAAGAATACACAAGCACCTATCCCTATTTACTGTGTTCATCCCCACCAACCTCACTGAGCTGCTCTAAGCAATGCTGAATCCTTAAATGATAATTACAAGCTGGCCAGTTCCATACTCCACAAACAGTGACACTACAGGAATGAAGTAAGGAGTTGTGCCTGCAAGGTAGGGAAATAACTGTCAATAAAATCAACAAAATATACAACCAATGTATTATTCATGGTATTTTTAAAGCAATTGTTATAACTAACACTAACAAGAATAGCACTTATGATCCAAAAGCCATATGAAACTTGTTCAACTAAAGTTTTAGTTACAAACTTTTAAGTCATCTAGTTGGAAAGAGATTTGAACATTTTAAAGCAACAGTGGAATCATTCATAAGTGAGTTCAGTAACCTATGATGTCTCATGGAAACAATCTGACACTCACAATTTTGGTTCAAAATACGGTAAACCCTACTGTTTTCTAGAGAACCTTGCTTTCAGCTCCTGGACAGGAAACTCATCAGGTAGGAAGGTGAACCACAGCACATAATTCTCAGCTGAAAGCACCCATGAAAAGTCTACCAAGGGCTGAGAGCAGCATGGTCCAAGAGCAACCACGGGGATCACACTGTGCCTCAGGGATCCCACTATCTCCAGCCTCACTCCCACACCTCGAGAGAACCCAGAGGTTCCACAGCTGCACAGGTCAGAAGTTGTTTGGCTGATATATCTGTATCAGCTGTCTCAACACCCACTCCTCCTCCACCCCTGGGACCAGTGATTGGATCAGATGGAAGAAATTTCTCTGCCAGATGTGACCCATGGGCCATGTTTTGAACTGTGCTGATTTAGTTTTACAGTGTTTAGAGCCTAGTCCTCTCCTCAGTAAAGACCAATGAAGATTTGGCCAGTAAGGTCAGACTCTGTGCTCCTAGACTTTTGTAACACAGCTATCAATAGGAGTGTTTGGAAAGGAGGAGTCTTACTGTTACTTTTGTTATAATCTATAGTGGAAATTTTCTAAGTTTCAAACTTACAGACTCTCCACATCCTGTAACTAATTCTAGTAGCTTTAGGGAGTTCCCCAGCTGGGACAAATCCAGGCTCATCTCTGTCTGGAGCATATCCAGGCTCACTTCTACTGGGGGGCCTTGAAGTTTTCCAGCATCCCTAGCCATGACGCAGACCCATTTGGGACTCCTGCCTTCAGGCTGGCCATACTGTAGCTTACAGAGTTCCCAGGACTTGGGTAGGGCTGCCAGAAACACAGTTTCTGTTGGAATCTTGCCTTGGATTTGGCAAAATTTTATCAAGCCCAAGCTGTTTAGAGAGAAATATTTCACACTCTACCAACTGTAATTTTTCAGCAAACTTTGTTTTAGCAGAAAATTTCTGACCAATTCTATCTATTAACAGAACATCAGGTCCTTAGGGAATGCTATCTAGTGTCATCTGAGATACTGAAGTGTTAATTCCTACGAAGAATCTAGTGTAACAATACAAGCATCCATTTGGTATCTGGATTTGTTTAATGATCATTGTGTGTGCTGTTACAGTCTCCAGAAACAATGTTCAGATTCAATGGGCTGTTGCTTCCTCAACAAGTTTTTGCAACAACAAGTTTTTGCAAAATGAAGTTCTGTTGTCCTGGTGGCTGGCAGCTGCATTTGGAGCCAAGGAACCCTCCATTTCAAAGGAATCCACCCACGTGGGTGATACCCCAGAGGGCTGTGCTGCCATTCAGAAGGACCTCAACAGGTTTGAGAGATGGGCAGAGAGGAGCCTTTTGAAGCTCAAAAAGGGCAAATGCAGGGTCCTGCACCTGGGGAGGAATAACCCTGGGCACCAGCACAGGCTGGGGCTGACCTGGGATGCAGCTCTATGGAGAAGGACCTGGGGGTCCTGGTGGACAACAAACTGTCCATGAGCCAGCAGTGCCCTTGTGGCCAAGAAGGACACCTCCTGAGGGCCATTAGGATGAGCATTTCTAACGTGCTGGGGGAGATGATCCTGCCCCTCTACTCAGCCCTGGTGAGGCCACACCTGGAGTGCTGTGTCCAGTTCTGGGCTCCTCAGGACAAGAGAGACATGGAGCTCCTGGAGAGGGTCCAATGAATGGTGACAAAGATGATTAAGGAGCTGGAGCATCTCTCTTATGTGGAAAGGCTGAGGGAGTTGGCTCTGTTTAGCCTTGAGAAGAAACAACTGGGAGGGGACTTTATCAATGTGTACAAGTATCTGAAGGCAGGGTGTCAAGAGGATGGAGCCAAATAGTGGTGCCAAGCAATAGAACAAGACACAAGGGACAGAAACAGGCAACTAGCAACAGGACAAGGAAATGGCCTCAGGCTGTGCCAGGGGAGGTTCAGGATGGACATCAAGAAGAATTTTTTCACTGAAAGGGTGGTTAAGCATTGGAATGGGCTCCCCAGGGAGGTGGTGGAGTCACCATCCCTGGAAGTGTTCAAGAAATGATTGGACTTGGCACTTAGTGCTGTGGTTTACTTGGCATGGTGATGTTCAATCGAAAGTTCAACTTGATGATCTTGGAAGCCTTTTCCAACCCTAATGATCTATGACTCTGTGATTCAATGAAACTGATGCACCTGAACATGAGGAATAACTTAACTGTGAGGTTGACTGAGCACTGGAACTGGCTACCTAGAGAGGTGGAAGAGTCTCCTTCCCTGGAGATATTAAAAAAACCTCTGGACACAGTCCTGAGTAACATGCACTAGGTGATATTGCTGGAGCAGGGAGGCTGGACTAGATTACCTCCAGCAATCCCTTCCAACCTGGCCCATTCTGTGATTCTGAGATGGGATGGTGAAAAATGTGCATAATACATGGAATGGGGATGATAGATCAAAGGTGGATCAGAAGGGTTACAGGCAAGATGATAACTCCCTCAGCCATTGTCTCTAGGTGCTGTGCTCCTAGAGGGTTTGAAAGCTCATCTGCCTGATGAGCTACTCCAGGAGCAGTTTTCCACACTTCTCATAAAATGGACTACAACCATTTCCTCAATATCTACAATCTCCTCCTGACTGAAAACAACTAGCAGTATGCAGATAGCAGAATTATAAGAAGAAGGAAGCTGTAGAGAATGTGCTATCCCCAGTTTTATGCATTTTTAATCTCTATTTTATCAGTATTAGGACTGAGTTTGCAGTATAAATAATGGGAAAATATGTTCTGTACATAAACCTTACATGTAGGATTCTTGCTAACATGACAGAAGTTGAAAGAATATGAAAACATAATAAGCTACAGACTATGTTCTGACTGTATTAGAATCAAGCACTATTGTATAGCAAAAATATTTTAAATAGTATTCTTCTTTTATGGATGATGTGAATATCTCTTGATATTTACACCATATATAAAAGGCTAAACAATATACATTAACCATATAATTTGCCTCATCTTTCACCATTCCATTTGTTTTATTGCTCCTACAGAACATAATTCTCTGGGCAATTTAGATGAGCGAAGAGCATGAAATACTGGTGGCCCCATATCTCTTCCTTCTATAGCTGAGATATTCCTCTCTGGACTGATGGGTCTCAGTATTCCTAGGCAGTACAAGAGTATTAAACTTTTTTTAGTGGTTTATCAATGTGCTTTTGTAGCAGTCCTCAGAATAAATCAAAGGAAAACAAAATAGAAAAGGAAGCTAAGATTATTGGCTTGCAAAATCAGTTACCTGAATTTGAGCTGAGATCTAATAAACACCATTTATATTTAGGTTTAGGTTAGAAGGTTAGAAAGGTAGTCAAAATGAAATTTGCTACCTGAAGGGTGAGAAGGAATGTAGCAATCTGCTACAGGAAAGATAAAATGTATGAAACAGCTGGAAAGTAGAACAAATTCTGAAATTCCTGGGTTGGTTGGCAGAGGTTACTGTGTGAAGTGGTGCAGCTGCTGGAGGTGTTGCTGTCCTAGCTTTCCCAAGAAAAACAAGCAGCGGGACTCCAGTATTTTGCAGTCTGTTGTCCTACATTGTTTCCCTATGCCTAAAGTCAGCTAAGATAGGAAACAGAACCAGCAATATTTAGATGAATAATGGCAAATAAAGCATACCAAATGACAGCAAAAACAAGCACTAATATTTAAAATAGTTGTGGTTATTTCCTCAGTAGAGAAAGGACTAATGTTACATTGCAGTGAACATACGTGGAAAAGTGCTGCATGTTTCTTTGTGCCATGCACTGTGATTTCCAGACAGAATTCTTGTCATTCTAGTTTTTTGGCTGGTGAGACTTCAGTAGAGAGAAGGAGAGATGGAATAGAAGTAACAACTTTTTTCTTTTCTAAACCAAATTATTCTTTACAAGGCCCTGCAAAATGAATGACTCCAGTACCAGGAGTCCATTCCTGACTCAATTTTTTTCTCTGTATAGGCATAATTTGTACATACAGCTGTTTTGGAGAATTAATTCAAATAATTTATCTTGGTAGCTAATGCCAAAACTCTTTCTTTCATAATAAAAATTACCTGGAGAAAAGTGATGGCAGAATTTGAATTTCTACAGAGCAGTCTGTTCTGGGTGCTTTTGCACCTTTGCATGGCAATCATCAAAAGGCAAATATTTAAGATAAATATTTCAAAAAACAATATGCATACTTTTGTGACAAATCAGCTTTCTTGCAGATACATGTATAGGTAGCTTGATGCCACTATTTTAGGCACATTGCTAAGATTCTAGCTGAATAAAAGTGTTTTGAAGTGCATACACAAAAAGTATATTACAGATAGCATACTTCAAAAAGGCAGCATAGTTCAATGCCTCTCCAGAAGAGATTTGTTCAGAAAGTTTTGAGCAATAAAACCTTATAAAAGTAAAGACTATTGTTACAAATTATCCCAGTGTCTGTTGTTAAGTCTAACATGATTTCAAGCCAACTGATTCTGATAATGACTAACCAGACTTTCTAAGAATTTCATTGTGTGTTTCTAGGTTTGCTTTGTTGCTATTTTTCCTTCAGTGATGAGATAGTGCCATGCAACAGTTCTGGTCACTGAAATTACAGAAGACCTTCAGATTATTTCAAAACCACATTTCATCCTTATCCAGCATTTTTGTTCAACATTCACAAATGTCTCTCCTTTGACCAGAAGTATCCAGCAAGGTCATCCTCTAGACAGCCATGCCAAGTGTAAAAGAAAACCCTAAAGAGCTTTAAATGGGACTTGAACCTTTATGCAGGATACCTAGATCATTTAATTATATATCCTTTATTAAAACTATTGTATTATGTGCTCCTATAATAGAAGAAGAACTTATCTTCTCTGGGCATGGGCGAATGGTGGAGAATTGAACATCTGTTGAGCAATGCTTAAAGCCTGGGTAGCCCTTGGTTTTTCAAAGAATTGTCAAGATCTTTCCCCATGAAAACAAACAAACAAACAAAACAAAATACAAAACAAAACACAACACAAAGCAAAACAAAAACAAGCAACCCCCCTACACACACACACAAAAAAACCCCCACAAAAAACCCTGCAGATATGCCTCTCCCCAAAAAAACAGAACAAAACAAAACAACCAATCAACCAACCAAACAAAAACCCCCCACCAGAATCCCACCAACAGTTGCCTGGGATACAGCCTAATGCATCATCCATGTGTTTAAATTAAAGCATCCACAAGGCCAGTATTCCAACAGAGGTACACAGCAGTGTTCACACTTTGATATGCTCTTAGCCCAGTGCAGAAATTACTCTGGATCAGGAATTCAGTCAGACATTTCCCTGGCCATACTATGGTATATCAGGTCTAGACATTGACACAGAGGCCAAATCTGCATGATAAATTCTGGTTTGCCATAGTTAGTTAGGTGGTGTAACGAAGTGTGATTGACAGAACTATGGCAATACAAACTGCTAGCGTGGATGTGATTTTCTAGAAAAGCTTTTCATGTGCCTGAACAGTGTCTTTAATTTAGGAAAGAGGGCACAAATTCAGACAGCAAAATAATAGTTTTGCCAGTCTAAAATATATGGCTTCACATTCTTTCTGAGGATATATATCAGGTGGTGACAGTAGGAAGCTTTCCAAAGGCAGACCTTTCTTCATTTGTAAACATTTTTATTAGAAAATGAGTATGTCTCAAAGATTTGGTTTGTGTCGTTTTTCCAAAGTCAGGAAAATTCATTAGATCAATATTTGTTTGAAAAGTTGGCTTTTCACGTCCTTTTACCTCCATATATTATCTGTGAAATGTGGATTAGAGTATTTGCCTGCTTGACAGGAGAGTTGTATATAGGTTTTTTGAAAAAAAAATGAGTTTCTCAGGTACCTTAAGCTCACAGAGCTTTTTCTGGAAACAGAAACACTTTTTTTTGTTCAAGTTCTATGGGAAAATACACTTTTTGACAAGTATTTTTTGACTCAAAGCTTCCAAATTTCCAAGCATTTTAAGACAGGAGAAGGATGGTGGGTTCAGGAAACTGACATGTCAAGATGATATATAATTTTTTACTTCTTATTATATACAATGTAGAAAAGAAAAATCTGTTCCAAACTTGGATAAATATTCAAAGTATTAAATAAGAACACAATGTTACCTTGATTTAGCTACCATCTCTGAAAATCTGAAACTCCATTACTTTCTGACTACAGCCTGACTAAATATTAACAGAAGAAAGTACACACAGAAGAGTTAGAAAAGTTTCTGTAGTGTTCAGTAAAACTTATTTCAAAATCAGAAAAACAGATATGTGAAAAGCATAACACATTAAAGAAGAATGTGTTTGCTCTGTAAAATAAGAGACCAGAAACAGTAAATCAAGACTTGGTCTTGCCTCTGGCAAACACCAGAGTTTCTGAAATCCAGACCCCTGGCAGGTCCTGGTCTTTAGGTGGTTTTATGTGGTTACACAGATAGCAGCATCATTATGCTCCTGCCATACAAGAGGCTGTACAAGTGAGAGATTAGAGAGGTAGTTGACCACTTAAGTACTTTTCTGAGTCCTGCTTTATTGGTGTTTTAAAGTGAAAACACTGAACAGATTAGGTTTTGATAGAGGAACACCCACCAACTAACCAATGAACATCTTGCCTGCTACAGTGCAGGTACCTGTCATTTGTGCTCATCTTCAGACAGCTATGGCCCATCCTGTGAGTTATGACATTGTTGCAGTGTGTATTCTTACTCCGACCCTTTTATAAGGCAGAATGTGCTTATTTTGGTTTAAGCTGTATAAACTGGCCATACTCCAACTCAGGTAAAAAGTATATGCAGTAAGATTTAGGGTGACTGAGCTCATCAATATAACTTAGTAAAACACTGCATTTGCTTATGGACTCATACTTTATTTCTGTTGTATTGGTTTCTACTTTCACAAAATTTCCAGGAGGCATTCTGTAGATTGGTAGGTAGGAACACTTCTGTTTACTGTGGATTAAGAGTTAGACACTGGAATACAAAGAAAGAGCCTAAGTCCAGCTAAGACAATTCTGTTTCCTTCAGGAGCTGTTTCATGGACATCTAGAAAGGATAAGACATCAGGGCATGGATTGAACTATTTATGAATACTGACATAATAATTAGCATATAAAATTCTCAAATCAGATTTTCTATTTCGTGACATTTTATTTCCTGACCATTATCAGAATGAATTTGTCTCTTTAGGCGCTTATTCACACCTTTGGTCTCTTTTCATTTAAAAATGCACAAAAGGGTATTTGCATTTGCATCAGTTTGATTTACAGATGTTGCCATATAGTAGCATGAAGCGTCCCTCTTTTGTGCTGAGTAATATCAAAATCATGGGGTTTCACACTCAGAGAATCGAACATTCCTTGTGAATTTAGCTTCCCATCCCTTTTGTGAAAATGGAACTGTGAAAATGGTGATTGAAAGGAACAGATTCAAGACTACGTTACAAACTATCATGTTGTATTTCCTGAACTGTGTTTCATTGGATGACCTTCAGGACTATTAGCAGAGTTATTTCAAAAGTTTTCAGATTGCTTTAATGGATATGCCATTCAACTGATGTTAACATTTTAATATATTGAATTTGTTGTGATGTAAACGCCCTAGAGTTTTTCTCTCATAAAAAAAACCCCTAAAGAACAGATAATGAAATTACATTGGCATGTTGCCATTTTCAGTACCATGACCATGTTTTGTCAAGGCATTTGGATAATGGTAGATCTTTTTATGGAAGGTAGCTTTCCGTCTATAGTTACAGTAAAAAACATGTATTGAGGAAGGAAGGAACAAAGTTCTGTAGCACTTTACCAAAAGCAGTAGACCACTGACATTAGTGTGCCTTTGGATATGCAGTGGATTATCGTTGGCTAAGGGCCAAACACCCATCCAGCCTCTCCCTCACTCCCCTTTCCTAGCAGTACGGGAACAAAAATAGGATGAAAAGCTTCTGGGTTGAGATAAAGTCAGGGAGCCCACTTACCCATTATTTTGGTGGACAAAACAAATTCTTCTATGACAAATTTAATTTAATTTATTGCTAGTTACAGCTGAATCAGGAAGTTAAAATCAAAACCCTCAAAATTTAGAAAAACATCTTTCCTCCCCCTTTTTCCAGGCTCACTAGTATTTTAATTCCCTTTGATTTATTTTTTCTATTTTTTAACTTTTCTTTCTGCTTTATATTTAAATGACATATTTTTATTTCTTGCTCTTTACCTTACACTTGTTATATTTTTAAACAGACACCAGTGCAACCTTAATTCAGCAATCATTTTAGACAAAATTATTTTATACCATTCTTATTCTCCCTCAGGCATCAAAAATACCAAAACAGAGAAAACAGAAAAGCGTTTGTTCTGTGAAACTTTTTGTTCTTATTTCTAGAACTGGTCTAAAAATAATTTTCAGTGAAAAATATTTCTGAATAATATTCCACTTTTTAAAGATTCAAACCCTTTTGCAAAACACCATAAAAGTGATAAAAATAGCAAATAAATTCAATGCAAAATGTAACAGATTAGTGTTGCTAAAATTCAGTGAAACCTCTCTGACATGCTGAAGTAATCTCTGTGAAACACCGCTGTGAAATACTGCTTCCAAAGCTATTCAGAATGTATTTGATATCTACTGCAGAATTTAATTTGTATCCCAAAACATTGGTAAGTTCAGTGAGATTGTTCTTATTTCACAGCAATTTCAGTTTCAGTAAGGAATGGGTTTTTTTTAGTTTGATGAACTTGCCTACATGAGCTTGCATCATTTGATAATTGATGCGGTTTAAAAGGACCTTTGTAGCACTATGGACAGTTGTAGAAATGGGTTAATTTACTTCTAGATTATCCTATCAATGGTATATTACAGTAAAAGTTATAGCTAATAAAACTTTGCTTTCAAAGTTATGCCAGCTACTTCATTTTTTTCCATTGTTACCCTATATCTAGAAATATCTTCTTATATTCAATAGCACATCCTGCTCTGTTAACCAGTTCTAGGAAATATTTTGAGGTTTTCTATCACTGCAGTGACACCTGGTGTTGAAAGCAAAGTTGTTAATAGCTCAAAGGTATAGGAGAATCCATTTCATAGCATGTATTGTCTTAAGCCCACCAGCACATCTGACTTTTCAGTGCCTGCTAACTTGAAAGAGAAGGAAAGGGAAACAGAGTAAGAGAAGAAAAGCAAGGGGGAAGGAAGGAAGGAAGGAAGGAAGGAAGGAAGGAAGGAAGGAAGGAAGGAAGGAAGGAAGGAAGGAAGGAAGGAAGGAAGGAAGGAAGGAAGGAAGGAAGGAAGGAAGGAAGGAAGGAAGGAAACATTTCCATAATTATTAGAAGATACTTAACAGTTGCTGCATGGATAAGATTTTTCCCCACCAAAAAAAACCCAACTTGGTTTAACTCTGATGTCCCTTGGTCATGGTCTTATATAGAAAAAAATTGTCAGAAATCTGTCCTACACTGAAGACTGTTTCAGACATTAGCACAGTTGCCAGGGTTAATTTTTCAAATTCACAATAGCAACTTTTCAAATTCAGTGGATTTAGAAAAGCTTGAGGTGTCTGTGACAATAAATCAAACAGAGAAGTGAAATATCTCTGTGTAATTTTTTCTTTTCCTGAGGAGAAACACTGACGTTTTAAAAAAAAATTATAAGGAAAATTAAAGCATTCCTTTGTATGTCTGTGTATGTAGGTATATACATATGTTTCTGTTTCAGATGAAGAAATATAGTTCTGTGATTGAATATAAAAAATGCTTCAATAAAGTCTAAGTGGAATATACAATCAATGGATTTAAATCCATATATACAGTTTTCTCTGTAACAGAATTCCTGTGTGCTAGCATACATAAAATATGAACATCTCTAATAAACAGCAGCTGGAGTATATAGCAAGCTGGATCTTTGTGTGGAATATCTTTAAGGTGTTTTTGGCACAGCTTCCAGGACTGTCTTGACCAACACTTTCCCAGATGTGTAGGATTATGGGATATATCTTCTGGAATCTCTCAGGAAAGCACTTTAATTCACAGCCACACCTGGGTTGGATATTGCAATCAGCTCCCATTTTCCACTTACAATTTTCCTTCCTCGTTCATTTTAATTTCTCTGTTTTCTCCCTTATCACTTAATATATTTTCCTCATTATTGGCATCTGGGCTGTGTGTTCTAACACAAACACCGAAAGACCAAATCAAGATTAAAAAAAAAAGAGCAAAAATATTCCCATTTCAGATGGAAGAGCAGATGGAGCTCTTGGCACTTCAGAGGATTCAAATTGACCCTCTGCACCAAGCTCAGGGAAGACAGACTGTCACTGCTGACTGGAAAACACTAAAGAGACCTGTTTTCCCATCGAATATACAGTAGCATTTTCTAATTCTTTAGCTCTAAGCTGTGCATGGCCATGAAAGAGCAGCTGAGGGGTTTTTTTTAGATTAGACTCTTTCATATCTCATGGATGCTGTTCTCTTTCTTTTATGTTAAAATTATTGTCCTGAATTTTGACATACAAGTTTGATTGTACATTTTCTTATCAGTGCCTGAGAGAGGCTGTGATTAAGTGGTCACTACACCCTGCTCTTTCCCCATGCCTTCTTGATAGTTTTAGAAGTTGCATCACAATCATCCAAGGATTAAAACACCCTGAAACAGCTCAGGTGGTGAAAAAGAATTCAGCTCTGCACAGAGCAGTTCATGATCTGGCCTGAATGCTCAAAGTTATTATCAGGGAATAACCATCTTTCCCAGGTACTATGTACTATGGTGATTGCCTATCTTCAGTAATAACACACTGAGCCTTTAATGAGCTTTTCTGAATAGTTTATGCTATTCCATTGGTTACAGCAATGTTTCATTAGACTGGTGCAAACTACTCAGTATGAAATGTAATAATTTATTTCTAAATTATATAACTGCAGTTTGAACATCTTTATTTTTTTTTCCTGAAGAGGAGAACAGAGATATACTTTGGTTAAAATTTTTCTGAAGAAATAGGGCAGACACAAGAAGTATAAATCTTAACATAATATATCCACCTAAAAGGCATCAAAGTTTCAGCTAAATTTAGAAGCTGAAAGACAGACACAAATCAGATTCTTGCAAAATGCTCAGGTAACTTGGATTCTGACAGAGCCTGAGGGACTTCTTGGAGATACCTCCTACTTTGGTATCTCCGTCTTATTCCTTATTCTGATCCAACTGTGTCCATTATATCAAATATGCCAGTACCTGAAGGGAACTTGCAGGAAAGATGGGGAAAGACTATTTACAAGGGCATGTAGTGACAGAACAAGGGGGAATGGCTTCAAATTGAAAGAGAATAGGTTTAGATTAGATACCAGGAAAAAATTCTTTACTGTGAGGATGTGAGACACTGGAACAGGTTGCCCAGGGATGCCCCATCCCTTGAGGTGGTTGGATGGGGCTCTGAGCAACCTTTTCTAGTGAAAGGTGTCCCAGCCCATGGCAGGGGGGTTGGAACTTGATGATCTCCATGGTTCTCTTCCAACCCAAGCCATTCTATGGCTCTACAATTACTTTTGTGCAGTCACATTCAGGAAAAAATCTGTCCAAGAAGTAAACAGGAGATTTGAAATTATATTGTATGTGAACAAAATAGTATCTTTGGTGCTTGGCCAGCCCTCCTTTGTTACTCTAAACCAGAGCAGAGGAATGAGCAAGGGAGTAAGCACTTCTACAGGTTCAGAAATAGTAATAAGTTGTCAATATTTTACAAAGGACATTCCACGACTTGTGCTTCATCAGGAACTGTAGTGATAGGACAAGGGGAAATGGCTTCAAAATGAAAGTGAATAGGTTTACAATAGATATTAGGAAGAAATTCTTTACTGTGAGGATACTGAGGCACTGGAACAGGTTTCCAACAGAAGCTGTGGATGCCCCAACCCTGGCAGTGTTCAAAGCCAGGTTGAATTGGACTTTGAGAAACTTGATTAGTGGAAATCCCTGCCCATGGCAGGGGGTTGGAACTATATCATCTTTAAGGTCCCTTCCAGTCCAAACCATTCTGTGATTCTATGCTTCTATCCAGTGTGGTAAGAAGCACACTGTGAGAATGTAGGGATTGCCCATGCTGTGAGAATTTTAATTCTTTGACACAAAGAACAACTGTGGATGGACACATCAGGACTTGGCAATTACTTGACTATTGTTCATGGGCAGGGAATTCTGTTCTTAAAGACGGGCTGAGCACAGCAACTGTACTCTGAAACACTCTGTTCAGCATATGTCATTTTGAGGAGAACAACACAGACTAAAGAGATTTTGCTCTCCAGGTATTGTCTTCTTGACAAGTATATGTTGAGAACTGGGTGGAAGTTGCTGTATTAAAGGTATTACTTTTCTGAGGAATTTTTATGAACAATTCTGTAGCAAAAGTAGACTCTGAATGATACAATAAGGCTCCTCTCCTCCATCCATGGAAGGGAACTCTACCCAGGAGATGCCAAGAATCCTCTTTCCAGACATCACAGAACTTTTCCCTTTTTTCACTTTCTTTGTTTTCTGTAATGGAAGTCTAATTAATCACTGAGCTAATTTTAAGAAGAACTCTGACAAAAAGTCACCAGTTCCACTCTGTGCTGTTTTGCATTATGCCATGGTGGATGTATTGCGAAGGAGACTTATATGTGATGGCAATACTTCCTCTGGCAGGAGCTGCAGAGCCGCATCATAGAGAGCTTCGTCCAGGAAAGATGCAGATGTAATCTAAAATGTGCTGAGATCCCTCATGATTTATTTAAATCCAAAATAAAAAGTCAGAGCTGTACATAAATATTTCTCACTATATTTTGCTGAAACTAGGATAATAAAGAAAAATCCTTCACTCTACTGAATGCATAGTAAACTAAATTTGGCCCTTTTACTAATACAGTTTTAGTTGTCCCACTCTACCTCAATTTTAAAATTAATTCATTTTTATCATGTACCCTATTTTTCTCTATAAAACTGGCAAAACCAGATTAGCTTCAAAAAACATTTCCCTTTTAAATAGTTACTTTTCAGTTTTAATGGAAAATAGAAGCATCTGAAATTATGAACATCATTTGCCACTCAAATATATTTTTGTGCCAAGTTTTGGTATAAAGCAAATTTTCAGCTGAGTGACAAACCAATAAATATGTAGGCTTACAGTAGCTCTTCTGAGAAACTGAACTTCAAATAGTGTCTTTATAATACTAACGAAAATGTGCTAATTTTTGTGCTTATTTTTCTTTCTTAGTTTGTTCCTGATGGTTAGGAAGTTGATCGTTCATTTTTCTACTGCCATTCACACCAGCTGCTATAAAGCAGCTATAAAAATACTCCCAGTGCAGATCTTGACCGTAGATCACTGTACCTAGACCCAGCTGCAGATGGATGGAGCAGCTGGTCCAGAGAGGTGCTGTTCCTGACTCCCACACACACTTGGTCATGATGCATGAAGCAGCACAGTTGCTCCCCAGCCACAATTCCCATTCAGTCACAGATTTATGAAGTAATGAGCCGCCTACCAGAAAAAAACAACACCAGCAGCTCTCCAGCACACTTTAAACAAACACCCAAGAATATTCCATAATTATAAAAAACTGCAACTCAGCCATCAGATGAATTGTTAAAACTTTTTTACATATCTTGTTAAATGGGAAGGAAATAGAGTAGAGCAGGGAAAGAAGGAAATATGCCTATGTTGGCAGATAGCAACATGAAAATCGGTAAATATTTTTCAGGATATTTTTCAGGATATTTTCTCTTTTTTTGACATCAGTGTGATGATTGATGGGGCTGTTTTCAAATGATTTATGAATATTTCATATAACCTGGCTATTTTAATAATTCTAATGTGAACATGCCAGCTTATCCTGACTTCAGCTATAAGATATGTATTCTGTAGTAAATCCAACATACTATGAAGGGACAGTAGGCAGCCTACATCTTGTGAGGATGCAAAGTCCTGGCTCCAAAGCAATTAACATTGTTTTTTACTAGCTTGGGTGTAGCAGCCTGTCAAGGATTAGTGGCCAAATGGAAATAGTCTCTCCAGAGGGGAGGCGAGAATTTCTTGTGAGGGGTTCCTACATCGTCCCTTTTTGTGGCATGTGTGCAAAATAGACCTGTGCAGTCACAGATTGAGGTGATGGGGCTTTTGGTAAGGAGGGCATGGAGGGGGTTTGCTGCTCTAAAATTACTTTCCTCTTGGTGTTTTGCTTCCAGTTTTAAACTATTCATTCAAGAGCACTAATTACTGGAGCTGCCAAAGGTGGGGTGTTTTTAAGTTCTTGAGCAGTGTATCTCACAGCTGTATCCTGATACTGCATTAAGACATCATTCTGGTGGAGGATACACTTCTCTCCCCACGTCTAATGCCAGGGTTTTCATGTAGAAACAACCCGAGGACAGACAGAAGAAACCCAGTGCACAATCTGAGCATCAGTGTTCAGCCTTGACCTGGACACTGCAGTTCCCAGGGATGTGCTGTGGTGCAGATACTGCTCGCTTTCATCAGTGACCACAGTCTCAAACAGACAAGAACTACACTTGTCCATACAGTTTGATCTGATGGACAAGTGCAGTGAATCTGTAGAAAAATAACTGTACATTACACATTGGACAAAGACTAGAAATAAGGGCCTGAGAGTTAAAGTTTTAAAATACTTACTTGCAAAAAAGATTTATATAGCAATTATGTACCCTGCAGTACACCTTTCAGAAACTTAATATTATTTGACTTTACTTAGTATTATTTAGTGCTGATAAGAAATATACTCGCAGCTCTAAAGAACCCAATCTCCTGTATACTATTTGTTCCTACAGAAGCAATACTGAGCTGTATTATTTAGTTTATTTTCTACCAATTTTTCTTGAAAAATCCACCACAGATCTTAAGGCTTAAAAACAATACAATAACAGTGGCTGATTTTATTTGCTGTCAATTATCCTTGAAAGGGCAGGTTCAATCCTTTATGTCTCTCTTCTTCAATGAGCGTAAGTAATTCAATGACTTTTTCTGTATCAGCAGGAAAATGGCTACATTATATAATAGCCTTCTTCCATCTCTAACTTGTAAGATCCTATCAATGTGTATAGTTGAATTTTGTAACAAGGCTAATGTATTTACAGAAAGCCAAGATAATGGAAATAATAAAATCTAGACTGAGGAACACTCCAATTTTAATAAGATAATATGTTGATTTTTTTTTAGCAGACAAAGATTTTCTTTTTTGTTCTCAATAGCTCTCCTCATTGACTTTGTCCTCTTTTTTTTTGGAGAGCTCTTATATGAATGGAATCCCACAAGAAATTAACCATAGCCATATATAAACTGATTAGTTAAGCAATGCATGACAGCAAGGGCTTGTATGCACAGAGACTGAAGGGAATTTGGGACAGAAGTCCAAACTGTGACCTTCCCAGGTACTAACATTTAGGAAGTGATAGTATTCACTACCCTAGAGAAACCCGGAATGAAGTTCTCTTCTGACCTTTGCCTTCTCCTGCAGAATTAATTGTCCTTGCTCATTCCATTAACACTTTATTTCAGTGAGGTCTATCCAATGCAGTGGCACAGGAAACATAAGGGTTTTAAAACTTGGGTTTATAGGCAGCTTGGGCTACCTATATCTAGACAGAAGACAGCTAATTTCATAAGGTGATTACATTCTCCAACTTCTCCTCACAACACAATAGAGTTGTAACAAGCAAGTTTGTTCTAGAAGTAACAATTGGAAAAGTTTACTTTTTGTAGCACTCATGTAAAGTGTACTCTTTGATATAAAGGAAGTCCCACCAATAACTCAACACGGTCATACAGAATTGTAAAACACAAACAAATACAGAAAGCCCTTCCTTGCTTGCTGACAAGTTTAATTTTATTTCCAACAAGAACATTTGCTGAGCAAAAAGTGTATTTCTAAAGTCCACTTCAAATATCAAGATGTGAATGAAATCTAAAATATGATCAAAAATTCAGTTTGCTGTCCTGTGGCCTCTCTGTTCTCAAGCACAGTGAAACATATCTGTCCACAAACACAACATGCTTCATTTGTTTTTTTTCTGAAGTGTTAGCTCAAACTCTGTGATTTTTCCTGGAGTTTTGTGTGCTGCTCTGCATGCTAAAATGAACCCCAGCATCATTTTCTGTGAAGCTTTTTTGGACTTGAGTTTATTTTAGAGGCATTTATTTTAGAGGCATTTTGTCTGAAGCAAACGGCTCCAGAGGAAAGCTTGCTAGCAGGATGGCATTTCTGAACCTGTCTTCCCACAGCTCCTGAGCAGTGTATGTGCTTTTTGAGGTACAGTGTCATTTTCCACTGGCTCTGAAGAATGTCTTTTTGTGCTGTAGTGGCTCACCTACTTAATAATAGTAAATTGCTATATAATCATTAACCGACCAATATCTGTTAAAGTAAACCTGAAATAAGGAAAAACAGATGCTGTTTTCTGTGTTTCATGAAAAAGGCTTATGCATCCTCATGCCATATTGTCCGACCTTTCTTGGGTTTGGACCTTATGTACCAGACAGAGGTATTTACCACATAATCCATGTATTTGAATGCTGTTTACAGATTACCCAGAATACATCTGGAAAAGCAAAACAGCAGCCCCTGGTAAATGTGCCGATGAACACAACCTTTGAGCAAAGGGAAGTGGGACACCTGAGAGCTGCAGATCCCAGAACGTAATTGCTCACATGCCCTGTCATCCCCTGGAGGCGTATGAAAATTTCTACACTTAAGAAACCAGAACATTTCACTTTCTTCAAAATTTCACAACTAGGTGAAGAGGAATAAATATCACTCCATCACCAGCACATTTTAATTATTTCATTCTGCTGCTGGGAAAAAAAATGCATCATTAAATGTTTTCCAGATAGAAACAGTTTTTGACGCATCCAGAGTGAATGGCAGCTCTTCATGGTTGAATAGAGTAAGTACTTAGCCCATAGAGCTGATAGTAAGTGTGAAATGGTGGGATGACTTCTGCATAAATGGGGAACACAAGCTCAAGCTTCTTTTTTCAGAGAGGGTAAGTCACCTTAGAGATATCATTGACATGGCCATAAATCAAGATGCAAGGATATCTTTAAAGGTATTTGACCCTATTTTACTGGTGTAACTCAGGTGATTTCTCTCTTTAGGCTGATTTTATAGCCTCATTGAAATAATTCTCTTATGGTAATCAAGGCTTCAACAAGGCCATCGTTCTCTGAGTGTGATCCAGTCATTACTGGAGGAAGGATATTACTGCAAAGAGGCGGGAATAGCAGCAAGAATAACAGCTGCCACAATCTTACCTCAGCACTGAGAATGTTGCTCTAGTGCAGGAGGGCAGTGTCTCATGAGGGATTCAATCCACTGCTATAATTTCCAGTATGAAGTTGCAAAGTCATATAGATGTGCTAAAATTAGTGCCTTTGCTATCACAACTGTATTGAAAACCACACCTCCACCCTCTCCCTCATTGTCCTATAGGAAACCAACACCTTTCCTCTCAGGGGAAGTCTATCTACATGATTTCGGCCCTCCTTGTATTGAGTGAGATTAAAGGTTCATCTAGTTTAGTAACTTGACTTACAGTGAGCAGCCACAGATGCTCAGGAAAGAATAAGAGGAGGTCATGTGTAGAGTGATCCCTGCCCTGCTATGCACCTCTAGTTTCTGAAAATCTAGATGTACTGACTTTTGTTGAATGAAATACACAACTTCTTTCTGTTGTGATGCAAAGTTCACTCTCAAAGTTCACACTCAAAGTTCACACATCCACTTCAAAGTTTTTATTTTCACCTTTTTGTTTGCTTGTTCATTTTAAATCTGCTGACAGCCAATTTCACTGTTTGCCCTCATTGTTCTTTGTTTTACCATGGTCCACAGGTACAAATGTGACCATTTTTCAACTATGCCAGTTGCTCTAGTTAAAGATACAGTCTTTCTTCTTGCAAACCTTCGTCTGCCACTGACTGCTTTCCAGTTCTTGTGTTCTGAGATATAATGATGAATCTATCCTATATGTATTATTCAAAAAATCCATGGTTTTATACAGCTTATCATATTTTCTTTCAACTGTTCTTTTCTGAATGAAAAGTCCAGGTCTAGCCTCAATTCTAATGGAAATGAAAATAAGGATTCACTGGTATAGCAGCTGAGACTCTTTGTCAAGCTAGTCAAGGACACTTCACCAGAGTATTTATTCTTGGAAAATGTCAGTTTTTAGAAACTTAGTATTTTTCCAGGAACATATCAGTCTTGAAAAATCTTTAGTAAGAGATTTCTCTAGTCAAGGTAGGTTTTCTGACCAAACTGAAAACAGAAATGAGGGAATAACTGCACAGCCATTAGCTGCTGTGATGTAACAACATGGAAATGCAAATGTCATTCAACCTATCTTCAGTACCACAGTGTTTATACAAAGTTAAAGAAATGCTCACTGGATTAAGTAGTTTGCAATTAATCCAGGTCAAAGAAGGAACCAGTAGGATGGTATAGTGAACCCACAAATTTTCACGCTTGTGGTATTACTCTAAACACTCTGACAAAATGCACTCCATTCTCCTTCACCCTAGGGCTCTTTTATCAAAGCTAGCAACATAAAGAGCCCTCAAATTATAAAGTAAAAATAAATTATTATCCATTTTCATGTAGTTCTACATAAAATGTGTGTTGCTGCCCAAGAAACACAAAATTGCTCTGAAATTATAACAGAAAGGAAAATCATTCACCAGAACTGTGAAACTTGCCTTTGTCACTGAATAGTGGCTTGAGCTGCATCTGGACACCAGGCTCTGCCTTTGGTGAACTTTGCTCCAATATTTTGCTTTGGAAGACAGAAGGGTAAGAACAAATTCATCATTTCTCATTCAGGAAGCTAAAGATTGAGGCATCTAAGGGTCATTTCTGGTGAAAGGCAGTTTTTGGATTGTATACCACAGTTCTCGGATACTCAGCATGTTGCTGCTTGTTTTGTATGAAGTCGGCTGTAGTGTTAGTGAGCATCAGGGATGTCATAGCCAACATTTCATTTCTTGGCTCAGTTAACAATTGCAGAGTAGATGCTGCTGACTGCAAAAAGTAGGGAATGAAGTATTTGTGCATGGAACTCAGTCCCAAGTAGAGGTTTTACTTAACTTTAAAAAGTTTCAAGATTTTGTTATTTTTCCAAGTTTAATACTGATATTATTTCAAGAGTAACAACCAAGGCTGATCCTTCCAAGTTCTCAATTTCCTCAGCAGCAGCTGAATTCCACATTAAAAGCTGGTGTGTACATATACTGCCAACCAGAGCAATGCAAAGATACCACCTAGAGTTGTACAGCAGCATTAGCAGTACTGCAGTTCCTAACAGCGAGGCAGACTGATACATCTCTTCCAGCCCTGGATGTGATGTGGGTAACTCTAGAGCAATAGGTAATTTCTTTTAACCCACCAGCCTGGAGGTATAGTGAAAAGGAAGTACGTTTTGAAAAAGTGTGCCTTTTCTTTTTTCTCTCTATATAATTCTCTTTCTCATTGGAATAGTTTTCTTTCCCATTCTACTGCTAGGAAAGCAAGTGAGCTTTCAGTGAGGCTGAACAAAAGTGGAAAAAAAATCTGTGAAGAATCATTGTTCTTTACTATTTAAGCACCATGTATGAATGCAGCTTGGAACAAATGTACCTCTGCTGAGAGGTGGAAGAGATAGACTTACTTGTGTTGATATAGCTGTATGAGAAAGGAGCTAAATTATCACTTTTCCCTACCATTCAGTATCCATGCTGGGAAGAGAGCTTATTATCTCTATGACAATTACTCTCCTGTGCATTGCAATATGGAGAGTAGCTCAGCTAAAGCATGTTGTCTCTGCTGAACTAAAAATGACAAATTTCACAAACTCATATTCAATGTCAGCTTCTCCTTTGTTCTTCAATTTTTTGTGATCTGCAAGATTAATCTCCTGGTTAAATCACTTAACAGCTACAGTACTTACAGCTTTATTGTCTTCACATTATCCAGCACATCAAAACCCAAGCCAAAACACAACCACCCAGGTCAAATTTTTGAAAGGGTGTGTCTAGGAACAAGTTTTTCCTTGTGAGTAAGGAAGCATTTATATAAGGTTCTGATTAAGAGTCAATACTGTGTAGCCAGTGACAAAAATATTATTTTCATAGCGATGCTTAGAGCAAAATGTCTCCTGTTCTGTACCGTACTGTTGACTGAAGTGGGGAGTATAGTTTGTACTCTTATTTTACCTACACCATGTTTTGTGTCCATAGTTTTCTGTGTTGCAGCGGGTTCACAAAAATCCAAGTTCAGGTCAAGAAGGCCCCCGAATGACGGATGTTACAAATATAACCTGAAGAATTATGAAAGATAAAAAATTTATGATACATACACTAAAAAACCTTAAGCCCCTCCAGAAAACAAACAAGAAAACAAGCAAACAAAAAAACATTAGGAAAGAACTATGTAAAATGATTTTTTTTATTAGAACTTTGTAAAATGCTTTTATATCACTAAAAATGCTCCTTCAGCCTGGTAAAAAGACCCAGTTCTTCAAGACCCAGAGATTTAAGGCTTTTTTCAGGATGATACAACTGATTTTCACTATAACATACATAAACCACTTCTAATTCCAGTCAATTCAATTTTTTCAGTCTAATTAAAAAATCCATATCTGTATACCGAAATCAGATGCTTCCATAGAATCAGAGGCTTTACAGAAGGCCAGGTAAATTAGATTTCCCAGATTTTCTTTGTCTCAAAAATCAGATATCTTCTCAAAGCAAGTGAAGAAGCTAGTACATAAAAATTACCTTAAATTGACTTTTTTGTTCAGTTTTCAGTTGCACCTTTCTGTTATTTCTTTTGCAGTTTGTCCTACAGTCTCGCCTGCTTTTAAGGTGAGACTGGCAGCCCCAGCACTGCCTGCAGCTACCAGATGGAGGGAAGTCCTGGCCCAAGCCCTTTCTCTGTCCCAGACTTTTGCATTAATTTATTTGTCTGTGACTCCAGTGGTTATCTCTGAAATGGAACTGCCCTTCCTTTAAACAAAGTTGGGAAGTGATTTACAGTGGTGGCCAGTGGCACCCTCAAAGTCCCTCACAGAAAGAGCTGCGGGCAGGCTTTCACAGGCACACACCCAGCTTTCTGCAAAATGGCCATTTTGCAGCTTTTACAAACGCTCTAGAAAGCATGAGAGCACTAGGCAGCTTTTCTTCTCAGGCAGCATGTCCTTGTGTGAGTGTTCACAAGGTCCATACACACACCTAATCGGGTACCAACCAGTCTCTGGTGAAGGTTCTGGATGGCCCCTAGGAAAGGAAACATGACTGGCAAAAGTCTTCTTCCTGTTCTGCAGAAAAACACTCTGATGCCTCCTGATTGCACACGCTACTGGCGATTGCCTTTGCAAAAGAAGGTAAAACATGAAATTTAAGGCACTTCTGCATTAAAAGACACAAAAGAAGGAGAAGGAATAAATGTTGCAAATATAGCTGTAGAGGATAAAGCTATCCTCTTTCCACTAAATGTGTCTGCAGAACACTTGAGATAAGCTTCATTATCTTTCTATAGACACCTTGCTAACACAGGTGGGAGTCACTTAGGTAACTAGCAGATGAAGGGTTTGCTCAAGGTCAAGCAGATTCTGTCAAAGTCACTGTTAACCCCATGAAAAAATTATATTGAAAGCCTCCCACACCAAAAAAGCTCTTTTTCTCTTTTCAAAATGCAAATTTCCTTAGAGATTTTTTTTTCTTTTTTGTTCAGGTTTTTTTTTTACAAGTCATGAACAAATGTTTGATTTTTTAATTGTGATTTTTTAAGACCCTGCATTTTTCATGTCTTTCCAGTGTTTTGTGTGGACAATATTGCATACCTCTTAGCTGTAGTCGGTGCCAGTTGTGGAATCTGGAAGTACTGATTTCCAGACCCTTGTACTTAAGTATTTCATTTTATGTTTCAGTATTTCAGAAATACTATGGTTAAAAAAAAAAAAAAAAGGAGAGGAAAAAAAAAAAAAAAAGAAAGGAAAGAAAAAAAAAAGAGAAAAGAAAAGAAAGAAAACTCCCAAAATACAGCTCCAAGTGATCTGCATAAAGCAAACAGAAATGTAGATGCTGGATTGTGTCCAGGACTCCTGGTTTCCTGCAACACTTACAAGACAAAAGTTAGGGCAGCATGCTGCAAAAAGATACCACGGTTTTCCAGCACTGATAGGCTTTCCACATTTGCAGTGCCACAGCTATAGAATTAGTTGTCAGACCCAAATTATCTCTCTTGCAGCTTGTACTGCCCAGGTTTGCAGGGCCATAAATCAAGGCTATAGTCTGGCAATCGGGAGAGGAAAGAGCTTTTAAATATTTTTTTCTAAAAAGTCTATTACTTTTTTTAAAAAGGTAATTCCAATTTGCTTTTTAAAAAAGGTAATTCCAATTAACTTTTTAATCTTTCTGGTGTTTTGTGTGGTAGTCTGGGGGCTTTTTTCCCCTTCCCCTATTACTTTTTTGTCGTAAGCAGTGGGTTCATTCCATGGGAGCTTCTGGAACAGGGACTATAGGGGAAAGAGAAGCATGCCTTCAGAGACGACATTTTTAATTAATGGCTGAGGGTAGTCTAGGAGCAAATATAGGCTAGAATGAAAATCTGGATTTACATACTACTGAACTGGGACCAGCTCATGCAAAAACTTCAGGTACAGTGCCTTCAGAAGCAGGTCAACCTAAACAGCAGAACTGAATTCAAACCTGGTTTGAGCCAGGTCTAAAATAAGCAGCTTGATCTTACATCTCATTCCTTGATACACATCTTTCTCATCCCCACATTAATGGCCAGAGAGTATTTGTGCTCTTTTTTCTTGATTTTAAATTTTTCTCTTGTAAGAAAAATTAAAAGGTTTCTTGGGAGGAGAAAAATATATGTGCATTTTAGGGAAGGGGGCTCCTGCTTTTCTGAGGAATCGCAGTGAAAAAAAAGATTTTTGTCAGAGTTGGAAACCTGAACACGAATGCTGGTAGGAAGGCAGTTGAAGAGCTACAGCACCATCTCCTGGAAGTCAGACATTTCTGAATTTGTAGACCCAGTCTAGAAATGCACAGTCACACAGAGAGATGAAATTTAACTGGGGTTAATTTAATATATTTCCCTTCACAAAAACGTTTTAACAAAATATGGGGCTAATAAAAAGATTCCCATGACTTTCAATATTTGCAGGTAAATTTTTTCCATATAGGAGTTTATTGCCATCCAGGCAGTACTCGGTCCTTAAATTTAAGCATTTGTTACTAAATCATGAGAAAAGGGAGTCATAAAATTTTACAGTAAGTGTGGCTAGAGATTGCCCTTCAACAAAAATGTAGTTGGTTAGTTTTTAGTAATTTATTGTGACATAAAAATAAAAGTATGCAAATAATTCTGCAAAAAATAGTAAAAATATCTAATTCTGAAAAAAACTGCTAGAAGTAGTATTTAAGGTTTTGAGATGTTACATTGTCAATTTCTGCTGTCCTAAAATCAGCATTATAACCCAGTAGCATAAATTAGTCTTCAAAAAAAAAGTGATCGTGAACATGTTAACTATGTATTTCAAAAACAAAATATAAGTGTTAAATCTTTTTGCCATGAGGATTCTTGACGATTTCCTCCCAAATACCTACTGAAATCTTTTAGCTGATCATAGTATTCCCTGGCAAGTTTTTTTCCTGAAACCAGAGGTTCTCCTCCATGTTAAGAGAGCGATTTCCCACTCCTGCTGAGGATATGACTCCCTGACTAAACATGTGCTGCTTATCACCTATTCTGGCTTAAAACATGTGCCCAGTGTGAATGGCCCCAGAGCTTCTCCCAGTTCTTGGTGCAATATGTCCCTGAACTCATTTTGGCTCTCAGGGCACATGGGATAGTGCCGAGCAGAAGCTGCAGTCCGAAGAGTCCTGACTGAGGCAATTCACAAACAGGGTTTGGCAGGTCAGCTCTGTTTTCCAGGTCAGGTGTTTTGTGTTGGGACTAAATCTCCTCTTAACCTATTTTTGTTCCATATGCATTTTATCTGCAGAAGGGTAGACCCCACTTTTAAAAAAGTGATATCCAGCAATAATAACTCAAAGAGCCCTGCAAAGTAATTTCCTTTGCTACAATTCAGTTCAGCAATATTGATAGGCATAACAGGCACTCAACAGAGCTCAATAGGCTTTAAGACAATTTGCCTTCATGTGCCTCTGCTGAGACATATTTTGGCTTTTTTTATACTGAATTCTTCCCTCTTTTCCGCCTGCTCTCTGCAAGAAGCCGTGTCTTGTTGAGACACATCCAGAAACAGCTTATGTTTTTGCCGTATTCACATTTCTGTTTTAAATTTACAGTGTGAAATGTCTCAGCCAAGTTTGGCAGCTCGGGCAGCTCGCTCCATCCCGCGGCAGCTCCGCTCCTTGCAGCAGCGCTTCCAGGCTCCCCTCGGGCGGCTCCAGCCCCCAGCGCCCGGGCATCACACACGGCAGCGCACGGCTGCGAAAACCCACCCCGTGTGCCAAAGCTGGGGGCAGCGCCATTGCCTGTTCCTGAACTCCATGGGCACCTCGTCCGTAACGCCGCACGCTGCCTCTGCTCAGGGAGGGAGCGCTGCTCGTTCTTGTGGTGCATCCTTGCTGCTCTGGCTCGCCTCCTCGTGCCAAATTGCAATACAGTCTGGATGCACCCCTTGGGAACAGGGAACAGCCCCCTGAGAGAGAGCCCTCAGAGCGTCTCCGGAGCAAGGACTTCAAATTCTGCTCCTCTGAGCATTGCTGATCACATCTGCTTTCACCAAGACAGGAACTCAAACTGGGCACACAAAAGGGTAATACAAGAGTGCTTTCAACATGGAAAGTAAACTCCTGTGTAGACAAATCATGAAAAAAAATCACATTTTAAAGACAGCATTTAGCATAGGCTTTTCCACAATTATTCCAGTCATGAGTGAATCATGGCTAAACACTGAACTATTCTGTATTAAAAAAATAGAACCATAAAAAAATAGGATTTGAAGGAACTTCAAAATCCTACTGCTCTATGATGGGATCAGTTACATTTTTTAATTATACCCTAACTACGCCTTGTAAGTATAGATCCATACTATGTATATACTAAATCTCCTAATCACCAATCAACCTCTTCCACTGGTTCACTTTAACTTTTTTTTTAATTTTAGCAAGCTTCCACAGTGTCTGACCTGAATGTCTTCTGTATTTCTTCAATTCCCCTGTTTTTCAGTATATCCCTACTGGATGTGAAAAACAGATGATCCTTTTCCTCTCTGCATGAGCTCTTTACATTATTGAAGCCTTTGTTGTTTTGTCTTCTTTCAGGTTTCTCTTCTTCAGGTTGCCCTCCCCTCCCCTTTAGCTAGTTATGACAATATTTCCTCATTCCTCATGATTTTTAGACCTCTAATTCAGCTTCCAGAGTCTCCAGAAGGTCCACTTAATTCTTGCAGTACAGTACTCAGAGCTGTGGTACTCAAGAATAGCTGTAGTGGTCCAATTAAGCCCTTAGCAGCAAAGAGAAAACTTTTCTTAGCAATACTTCTGTCCTGATTTTTGTGGTTTTGGTTTGATTTTCTTTTTACATATAAAGATATCTCCTTCCTTTTATATTCTTGTGGTATCCTGTCATCAAATGTACATTGTATTTTATTATTCAAAATTCCACCATGGATAAAAGCACACCCTCCACTTGGAAATCCAGGGGTTTTTTGCCTGTGAGCTCTTCAAAGTCAAAACACTCTTGTCCTTGAAACACAGACTGGGGTCATGTCAAATGTATTCAAGATTGACTTTGTGATGAATGTTACGGTCCAACAAGAAGACAGAAACCAAACGGCCTGAGAATTTGGTTCCATTTAGAACAATGGCAAAACACAGTTGGCCTGAGCTTCTATCCATCACACCTGGCTCAGAGGACTTCTAAGCTAAAGAGTCATGCCGGCATCAGCTGTAGATCACGTATTTTTTTATTATTTTTGTGAAATTCCAGGAGAAAGAATGTTGAAACACTGCATATGTTACATATCAAAACCACCTGGATATATGTTTCTTCAGCTATTGACATTACATCATGACAACTGAAATAGCATTGCATAAATCTCTCTAATACCCTTCATGAAGGCCATCAATAATTCTTAAGTGTTCATAACACTGAAGTGTAAGATAGAGAAGATAGTGTTGCTCCTTTGGACATAGGGATGCATTGCACTTAACCACAGCATTTTAAATAAATCTCAATAATGAGAAAGTACATAGTGACATGGTGATGGTCTTGATTTTTACCTCAGCTACCTATGGCAATTTTAATATCTTATCTTTAAGCAACTTTACTTGTACTGTTTCTCATTCTTTGCTTTCTCACAGTTGTAAAATGGACTTACTTCAAGATACAGTTTGAAAATTGCTTCCTGATCAGAAATAAATGAGAAACGTGGAAACACATAGCTCTTATTTTCACATCTACATAATCAAGATAGTGAAAACTAAAGTCTTCCCTTAAACAAATAGTTTTGTGAACTTTACAGCCCAGTATTTGCCTGGTTTAGGAATAGCAGAAAAGGTATACACCGTAAATGTTGTAAAAATCTTGCAATCTGAAACAGACTGGTAAAGGACTTTGGGCTATCAAATAGAGGATACTAGGAAGAATATAATCAGTTGGACATGTAGTGAGGAACAACATTAAAATAAAAATTACATGTCATTATATTTGCAACTTATTTCCCCTTTCTTCTTTGCCTTGAAATTTAGTCCAGGAATTTCTTCCCAGACCAGAAAGCCTTGCTGGCCATGGACAGACCAAAGAGCACTGATGGAC